>NC_056745.1:258894353-258919353 GCF_019279795.1 Protopterus annectens | reverse complement strand
AAAAGTCCTTGGTATAATTCAAAAAAGCAAGAGCCAGCAAAACTGTGACAATGAGATTTAGTATAATAGTATAAGGACATGTTCTCCTTATACTATTATAATAAATCTCACTGTCACTGTTTTGCTGGCACTTGCTTTTTTGAATAATACTAAATATACAGAATCAACTGATATTGCCAACATCCTGGTAGATAGGTTCAGTGCTAACTTTACTCCCCTCTCACCCCCTAAAGGGCCCATCTCTATACCGGAAGAATGCAAAGTTCCTGTAATCATGGCTGCACAGGTAAAAACCACACTCTTCAAAGCCAAGAACACAGCATCCATGGGACCTGACAGCATCCTAGGCTGCGTTCTACACAAACTACAGAACGAACTGGCACTCCACCTAAAGTACCATGTTCAATCATAGTCTTACCTTAGGCTTTGTGCCCACTGAATGGCGCACAGCGACAGTCATCCCACTCCACAAAGGGGGAGCCACTATGGACCCCAGGAACTACCACCCCATTAGCCTGATGAGCCTGGTCTGCAAGACTATGGAACATATCATCATGGAACTTATAAACAATGACACTGGTAATCTCCAAACTCTGGACCCCACCCAGTTCGGGTTTGTAAAAGGCAAATCATGTCTCCTAAACCAGACAGACTTCTTTGAAGTGGTCAGCAAAGCTGTAGATGAGGGTAAGGTGGTTCACACAGCCTATCTAGATCTCGCTAAGTCCTTCGACAGGATCCCCCTGAAATTATAGATAAACTCACTAAACTAGGTATAAATCCCTATGTCACAAGATGGATTGTCAACTGGCTCACTGACAGAACCCACACTGTGAAAGTAGCAGATTCCAAATCCGACTTCAGACCAGTGACAAGTGGAGTACCACAGGGTTCAGTCCTGGGTCCTCTCCTGTTTGGTATCTATTTCTCTGAAGTACAGGCTAACACAGAAGGTCTTTGGCTAACGAAGTTCACAGATGACTGCAAACTAGGAGCTATAATCGAAAAGTACAGTTGTGTACACTTACAATAAATGTAGATGTTCGAGTGTATTCACTGTTGCAGTCATTATATTTGGGTAATCTGCTGGCAGATTGCCCTCAGTCAGCCTGAATTCCAAAGTCTTGGGTCCTGCGTCAGTTGCTGTCTCCTCTTCCATTACGTCAGGTGGTATAAAACAAGCAGTTAACACCATTTTCTTAAGTTTTTCTTGCCCCAGATGCCAGCTGCCCCCAAACAGGTAGCAAAAAAAAAAAAAAAAAAAAATATATATATATATATATATATATATATATATATATATATATAGTTTGTCTTGCAGATAATTGGGTTTTTGTTGCCATCAGTTTGAAGTAAGTAGTCAGTTGCCTTTGTTTGTCTGGCGTGAGGAAAGCCATCTGGGCAGTTGTATTCAAGCTTGCACCCAGGAATGTTATCTTTTGAGAGGGTACCAGCTGTGATTTATTTTCGTTTATTGTGTACCCTGGGCATGTTAGAAGCCTTTTCAGAAACGCCAGGTGCTGAAGAAGAATGTCCTTGTTCTCTGCTTGAATGCAACAGTTGTCCAAGTAAGGATATATTTGTATACTTCTTTGTCTGCAAAAAGCAATTACTGGTGCCAGGCACTTTGTAAAGATCCTGGGCGCAGTAGATAAGCCAAAGGGCAGTGCAGAGAATTGGTAATGCATTAAGCCAGCCTTGAAACAAAAGTATCTTCTGCACGATTCCCTTACTGGGACATGCAGGTATGCCTCTTTTAGGTATAATGTCACCAGCCAAGCATTCTTGCCCAGCATGGGCAGAAGCTGCTGCAAAATTAGCATTTTGAATTTTGGAATGTCCAGGAATGTGTTCAAAACTGATAAATCCAGTATTGGCCTCCAGGCCTTGTCCTTTCTGGGTACCAAGAACAGTCTTGAGTAAAAACCATGTCCTTTTTCCTGTTCTGGTACTGGCTGAATAGCCCCCATATCCATGAGGGACGTAACCTGTTTCTGTGCCTCTGCCCATTGATTTTTTGGCAGATCCGGCCAACCATTTGCCCTTGGCAGAGTATGGAAATGGAATCTGTATCCCTGTGATACTATGTTTAGCACCCACTTGTCCTGGGTTATTAATTGCCAATTTTGAGCAAAAAGTGCTAATTTTCCCCCTAAGGGTGCTGCCAAAAGTTAAGTGCTTGGTGATGGCAGAGGGAAGTCATTGGGACTGTTTTCTGTAGCGTTGCACTTTATCTACTCCAGATTTGGAGGTAGAAGCACCCCATTGCTTTGACCTGTAAGAATTTTGTGCCTGGTATCTAGAACCTTTAGGGCATCTGGATTTGCCCCTTTGAGCTCTGTTGGACACAGGAAAGGACCAATTTTTTCTAGGACAGTGTCTACTGAATCTTGGTGGCTGCACTTGTAAGAAGTCTTTTACAGTTTGCATAGACTTAGCTTTGTCATCCATTTTCTTTAAAACCTCTTCTGCCTTAACACCAAACAGAGTATCATGCTGTAAAGGTGCAACCAGTAATTTAGCTTTAACATGATCAGGCAAATTTTGCTCTTTTAGCCAGGCATGCCTCCTAATCAGAGATCCAGTAACTGCGGCCCTGCAGGAGGCCTCCAAGGAATCAAAACCACATTACAAAGTATGCTTTCCAACTTGTTCAGCTGCATGCAGTAATTCCAGAAATTCTTTATTTTCTGCACATTCAAAAATCAACATCATTTTCTGTTCAGCAATCTCATAACATGTTGATACTTGAGCATATGAAACTGGCAGTTTAAAGCCCTAATTGCCAAGGTTGCAGATGTATAAGCCTTCTTTCCCCATCTATCCAGTGCCCTTGAATCTCTGTCAGAGGGGGTAGGATTTTTTGCTGTTGAGGCCTTAACTCCCTTTGGACCCTGTGAAATAGTTTCAGGGTCAGCAGAAGGGTTTCTAAATAAAAATTTATGTGAGTCAGGGACCCTGTAATATCTGTTAGGCTTGCTGGGAGCCGGAGGTAAGGAGTCAGGAGTCAAGCTTGACTCCGAAAACACATCATCCACAATGTCTAAAACAGGGGGCATGGCTAAAGGCCTGTGCTGAGGGAGAAGAAGGAAATCCCTGAGCGTCCTTTTTGATTCTGAGAAATCTTGACTCTCCCAATGAAAATGCTCCCTCAAAGTATGCAAGGTTTCTCCAAATGAATAATCCTCAGGAGTTGATGCAGATGGGATAGATTCCTCTGCATCAGAATCCTCACAGGGAGGTATAGATAATTCCTGATCAGAAGAGGAATCAGAAGAAATAGAAACCTGATCTGAAGATTCATAATCAGTGTCTTGCCTAGGCCTCTTATCAGGAGGGGGTTGGGAACCCCTGATCAAGGTAATTAGGTCTTCAGCCATTTTGGGCATCTGTTTTTTTAGGCATAGCGGCCTGTGCACGTGGCTCATGCGTCAGTTCTTTTGTTTTAGAAGTTGTTTTTGTCTTTGGTTTTGCAGCTGTCGTCGGTTTTATATAAAAATGTTGAGGCCTGAATACACTCTCAGAAGCCAGTGCCTGCTCAGCGGCTCCAGACCCATCCAAGGGAGAGACATCTGTGGGTACAATACTTTGAGTATCTTGCAGCGTGCTGGACTCCATATGGGTCTCGGTAGGGGCCTGTGACTCGAAAGTAGCGGGTATCAGGGGCTGCAAAAGTGTCTCACTCAGTACCGGTGACTGGCTTAGGAGAAGGTTCGTCGTCAGTTTTGGACCTCAGCGGTCTGTCTCTGTCCCTTTCTTTGTGTTTTTTGTGTACTCCAGTAGTTGGATTGTTATCCAACGACATTTCAGTGTAGTTAAATCTGTTTCCGAAATATTTTGAGGCAAAAATATACCAACACTTAATAGTGCGCTGGTTAAATCTAGCACAAAACCGACAGCCAGGCACGTTGTGATCAGGACCTAGGCAAGGAATACAGTATAAATGGAAAGCCTTATGAGGTATTTGTTTCCCACAAGTAATACAATTATTAACTTTTTCTGACATCGGTATGGAGCAAGAAAAAAGTTTCCCCAACGGGGTAGCTTTAGTAAAGACTTCGGTTCTGAAACTCTAACTCGAAAATTTCAGGAGTCGGCTGAATGGCACTTGCGAACTCCTTCTGCTTCTGGCACTGCGCGGCAAGAAAGACTAAAGAAAATGGCGTCGGCTGCTTGTCTTATACCCCTGATGACCTGATGTCATGGAAGAGGAGACAGCAACCGACGCAGGACCCAAGACTTTGAAATTCAGGCCGACTGACAGCAACCTGCCAGCAGATTACCCAAATGTAATGACTGCAACAGTGAAACACGAAGAACATCTCCTAACGATGTGGACATCCGACAAAAGGGCCTCACTGACACAGATGCCTGGTGTCAAAGACATGGCCTCAAGCTCAATGTCAAAAAGTGCAATGTCATCCCTTTTGGTAAAAACTCTGTACCCATGAACTACCACATAGGCGGTAATCTACTTAACACCGAAAGTGTGATAAGAGACCTTGGGACACAGGTGGACAGTAGTCTCTCCTTTGATAATCCCATCGCCACAGTAGTCAGGAAATCCTTCTACGTGGCACACCTCATCACAAAAGGTTTGTCATCCAGGAAAAAGAGGTCATTGTTCCCCTCTACTTGTCACTTATTAGACCCATTATAGAATACAGTGCCCCTTTTGGTATGCAACTCACAAGACATCTACAGCAACTGGAAAGGCCGCAGAAATACCTGACAAAGAGGATTACCAGCCTCAAATAGATGCCCTACGCAGACCATCTCAAAAAACTCTAGCTTTACTCTGTCGCATATTGCCCACTCAGAGGCGATCTCTGCCTAACATACAAAGCTATGTCAAACCCACAGCTGTTGGACATGCTCCACTTAAAGAAATCCCAATCGCTCTGAGCTACACGCTCTAGGGACCTAAACCTTGTCACAACAATAAACAGAACATGCTGGAGAGATAGATTCCTGTCCCAGAGACTTCCCATACTCTGGAACAAACTACCTATCTATATCAAACAAAGATCCTCATTAGCACTCTTCAATAAAAATCTTGATGACTGGATGGGAGACAGGAAATTCACCCCAGGGATCACTTCTGTGGCTCTGCCCGACAAGGGCACAGGAGAATAATTTTCTTGGGTGGCGAAAGCCAGGGTACCTTTTTGGCTAGGCTCATATAGGCCCTAGGGCCAATAGCCTAGTACCTACCTATGAACCTATAGAATAAAAGGCCAATTCCACTAAGAAGTTGTATGTGCATAACTTGATGAAGAAATGAAGTGCAGCAATATATACACAGAAAGAGAGAAGTGATGTTAACACATGGTCAGCAACCACTAAGCACTGCAAACACACTGCAATACAACAGAACACACCAATAAGGCACAAATGTTAAAAATGTAAAATAAAACAGGAATTATAAGATGCAAAAGTTTAAGTCTGCCTCTTGAGAGAACTATGCTCTTTTAAAATGTTTAGCTGCTCAAGGGACTTGCGGTCTTTCAAGCCATATGCACACAGATCAATAAAATGATACATGAAATCAATATCTTCATGCACTTTAAGAGAAAACATGGGAAGAGTACTAAGAGCTATTCAAGTGGAGTTGAGAGTCGATTGTAAGGAACAACGCTGAACCTTGTAATCATTCAAGGAATAAAAAACGTCAAAGACACTCCCCCCAGCTTGAGTGTCGACTCTGCATGCACTTAACCGAAAAAATGAAAACAGAGCCAGCCAGTAGAGCTGTGCCTTTCAATGCCAAGGTCATACAGCCTGAGAAATGCACCAGTTCTTATCTTAAAATTAAAAGAATATGCAAGACCTGCTGTATAAAAAATAATTATCTTGGTGCAAGCAAAATGAACCACTGAAACTATTCAAAATTAAGCTGTACAGATTTACTGGTTCTAATGAAGATGCACCATGAAGATTAGTTAAATGCCATGCAAACCCCAGAAGTTATTTCTCATGGGAAATAAACCTGTTGATCTCCCACCAGTAAAAAATGGCAGCTCTTGTCCCCATTCCCACTTCCCCAGTTTATGTACGAAACAGCTGTGTCAACCCACTTTAAGAGTAAAACATTTCAGCTTCAGGACTTCAAGATATAAAAACAACCTGTCCTGTTGAACATTCAGACTCCAGATTTAAAAATGTCATTAGACTGAAGAAATATATAAAATTCTATATTCTCTTTGTTTCTAATAAATACATACTTACTTGAACATACATACACATCCACATATATATGTACACACATAAACATACATAAAATTATATACACACAAATATATATGTATGTATACATGTACACGCACAAATATAAAAACATACGTACATAAACATACATATGGATGAAGTGCCACACTGTAGCAAGGAAAAAAATCTCAAAAGTAAAAGAGAGAGAAGCAAGTAAATATTTGACATAAGGTTCAAAGTATCCCAAATCAACTTGGTAAAAATCCTTCAACACAAAAAGACAGAAAATTAAGATTCAACAAAAATATGCATTTTTTCAATAAAGGCATCTTTTTTTTGTAAAACTCTCTACAATAGATGACTAAGCAATATAACAAAGTATAAAGGGCAGTCAGCATTCAAAATGGGCAAGTTTAAACCTATGTGGCCTATAAATCACAGATGTCTATGCATTATCTGAAAGGCAGGACAAAGAGGAATACATTTCCAGGGGTCAATGTTAAGCAGAGTGCTGAAATCACCTAAAAGTCCAAGGAAAGCTCCTTCCATGGCATAGAAAGATGGATCCCTGACTGATAACCATGTCACTGATAAGAGTTCAAGCAGGAAGACTGTACTGGTGAAAGCCACAGAAGGTAGACAAGAGACAAAAGTGGCAACCTGCTGGAGTTGTACCTCCTATGGAAAATGACAAGTACCAGATCAGGGCAATCATGGGCATATGCAAACCAGCAAGAGGTGATCTAAAATACACAAAAGCACACTTACAGTGCCTGTAAAATACATACTGGCAGTTATTGAAAACTGGGGCCTAACCTCACAATGCTACAGTATACCACGGCACAAGAAAAAACAGAAACAGCCACGTATGACAGAACATCAACATTTGCCTCCCGCCTCCACTACACAGCCACGTGAAGAGATTACTGAAAGGTATGCATTTTGGAAGATGAATGCCTCCAGGTGGATGAATGTGGTGCTAATGCTAGAAAGAAACAGGCACAAAGGCATCAAAGGGGTGCCAGGAAGGCTAGACAGCATGATGCAAGGTATAAAAAACATGACTCCAAATAATGGATCAACCTGGACTCAAAGAAAGAAGTTGTAAAAAGGTACAGTTAGTAAGCAATAACATAAGAAAAAAGTAGGGCAAGTTACAAAAAACAATAAATTTAGTACCAGACATGAAAAAAATGCTAAGAATAAGCAACAAAATCATCATCCAGAAGTACATTATAAACACTGGGCTGTCCACCAGCATAATGGCATAAAAAAGGGCTGAAAAGCTGGAAAAGCAATGCCTGCTGCACATAATGAAGACAACCACGAGGGAAGGCACCTCTATTACAAATGAACTCTATGGCATTTATGTGGAAATCTTTCTCCAAGGCTTACAACACCCTGGGAGGTATGTGGAGACCCAGTGCATCTCTCAATCTCAAAAATAAAGGGATTCTTGAGAGGAACTGACATGGCTGAAGTAAAATGTTAATTTCTTGCTGCACATTTCCAAGGACAGAAACAAAGACTGGTGTTGGTGAAAATGATCTCTAGGACAAGTATCAATTTCTGAAACAACACAACAATGACAAGAAGAATCTCTATGGAAACAGAGGTTTAAGTACCCAGCGATAACAAATAAAGAAACACAAGCTAGCAGTCTGCAGAATCCATCAACAGCTTCAAACCTGAAATAGAAAAAGTGAAACCTTTCCTTTCAGTAATACACAGGCAGCATTCTTAAAAAGATGGGAGAAACAACCAGCTCACTGCTGTAAGGAATAAAGTCCTCCTGATTATGCAACAGAAGATGCAAATTCAAATAGCAGCTCAGGTGCCTTCAGCAGCTGGACTGAAGGATAGAAGTGAAAAGCCACCGCCAGTTCGTCTATCCAAGGAGGAGGGGGAGCTCTGGCCCACCAAAAGGTTGACAGCAGGAGCACTAAGTGCTACTTGGTGGAGTACAATCCTACCAAGCCCACGTCTGTCACACTGCAGCTCATACAGGTAGCTAAGAGGAAAATGGCTAATGCAGACATGCTTTCTCTTGGGAAACAGCAATAATGAAGCTCTGAGGAGCCATCAAAAGGAGGAACAACGCTCCAAGGAGGACAGGGTTGGCTACTACTGCCCTCCACCTCCTGACCAACAAACTGGGCCACTCCCTAGCACCAAACTCTTACTGGGAATGGAGAATGGAAAGACATCTGGAATTGTTGGGCAGAAGCAAATGGACTGAAAAGTCCTCACTTAGCTTGGAAGTGCCCAGCTCCTAAGCTTTCAGAAACAGTGAGACAAATGGATGCTGGCAATGAAGCTGTTTGTCAAGAGCCTGGTAGGGCAAAACAAGATAAGGGAAACAGAGGAAGCTAGAGATCAATGTAAGCTGATATTTGCAGAAAGCAGTGATGGTACCAGTCTTACTTTTATGTAAAACTTGTAATCATACATTTCCAATCAAAAGTCATTGGCAGCTGCTACCACTAACTGAATTCATTCTTTACAATATGAAAGCATTTATCTTACCCTTAACAAAAAACTGGCATACTTTCACCAATAAAGGGGACACTCAATCATGCACTTTCAGTATCTGAAGAGAAAATAATTTTTTTTTAATGAACTAAGGATTACTCAAAACTGAAACAGTGGTTAAACATACTGATCACGTCTGGATCCCTGACAGGCATGTACTTTCTGCTGTACACAGGAAGATATTCCTAAAGCTAGAGAACTCTGCATTAACAATGACACAAGATGGCTAATGCGAGATGCTCGAATACTGGTCTTTCATAAAAGTAGATAGTCATTGATAAGTGGCATCTGTCCAGTAGTATGACTGCCAAGTGCTCAACTAAGCACTTGGCTAACACAAGCATTCTTCAAAAGAAATCATGGTGATAAAAGTGTTCTTATGTCCTGAGCTGCAGTGACCACAGAGTTAAGTCTAAGGGTGCAAAGGATGAAGCCCATATCAGGTGCAGGGGTCTTAAATCACACAGGAAAATATACAAATTTAAACAAAAAAGTCAATCTCTCTGCCTGTAATCATGCTACTTTTGGATGAAGTGGTACTCTGTGGACAGTTATGGATCCCTGATAAGCCAATGTCAATCACCACTGAAGGTAACAAATGGGGCCAGGATTGTGGTGCAGTGGGATACAGCCCTGATGGTGCCGCAGATTACCAGGATTAACCAGCAACTTAGGCAATAGTGCAGCAGATGAGGGAGGATGGAGTGAGAAATCAACATATGCTTGCCTATCCTGTGAAAAAAAGGTAGCCCAGCCTGTTGTAAATCAAGCATCTACCAGACAGAGGGACAGAGAGGTACAAAGCATGCAGTATGATGCGCCAGGGACTTAAGCTTTTTGCTGCCAAGTCATACCTCTGGATCAACCTTCACTTCATATGAGATGTGAGCATATGATGTGAGCTGCTGGTTGTGAGGTTAGGGACCTAACAGGAAAAGCAGTCACCATCGCTGGTAGTCTGAGTAACAGGCAGCATTCACAAACATGGCGCTTGACTACAAAAGGCTTGCAAATTGCAGAAATCACATACCAAAGCCCTGCACAATTCACAAAAGCGCCTCCAGTTCAGGGAGAAAGGAAAATGAGGACTACAGAATGGTGTTCATTATAAGCCTTATTCCTGTAAGTTCAACTGCCAGACACCTTCACACTGTAAGTGCGCTGTGACTATACACTTCTTAACACACCAACATTACAAAAATAACCAGGCATAGTTCTAACAAAATGCTGCTAAACGTTCTACAGCCTAAGCAGAACAAAGATAAAAAAGTCAAAACACATACATGTGTAAGGTGTGAAAGAAATACAGGCAAAAATAAATACATAAAAGTTAACACAAAATGGGGTGGTGGTGGTAGTAATGAACTGTGAGTGTACTGGACATCCCCTTTAGGATACACAACACTACCTGGGAGCACACAGGAGATAATACACAGTGGAACTTTCTGTCACAAGCAATGCCTGAGACAGTAAATCTTTCGATATATGCTATAAAATGATGTAAAAGAAGACTAAACAAACTAAATCTAACAAGTAAGATAAAGTAAAATTAACTGTTAAGAAAAAAATGAAGAAGTAAGACCCTTCATATCAATAAATCATAGATATTACAATCTGAATTCAATCAATGATATCATCTTTCCTCAGGAATCCTGCCTGGTAATGAAGAAAATAATCAGCATGGGCATTCACAGCAGAATTGTTCCTTAAAAACTCTCCTCTACTTTCTTAAGCGATGAAGGAAAAGAAAAGCTTATTATGTTGCAGTACCCCATCCTCCACCCCAGACCCTTGGACATGACTACAACATTACAGTACCTACAAAGTCTTCAGTGAACTTACAATAAATGGAACAGACTAAGAATAGGTAAAACTAGGGACTCACTCAAAAAGTCTTTCTCTTAAGATATTCAGATATAGGAGAAAGCATATCAGAGCTATCTTAACTTGAAAAGACCTCCAAAGATTACAGCAAACAAAAAGAAAATACAGTCAGAATTCTCCTGAACACTTCTGTACTAAAGGTCTTCCAGCAACACAGACCACTCTGCGATGCCTCACAAGGGAGTGAACCAGTGACTAAGTAGTTACAGCATAAAAAGTACAGTGTGGAAATGAACCAAAACAGGAAACAGGTATATTAAGTCCTTAAGTGGAATGCCACTTAATGGCACTAGAAAGAAGGCTGTGGAGTTTTTAATAGCAGAGGCCAATTATGTTTGATAAATGCTTGTACAGTCTATTTAAGACATGGAATCCCTTCCCAACCTGAAGTAAAGAACCAGAATACATTTAATCTATCAAAAAGATAAACATAAGAAAATGGAAATGAAGATAAAAATGCCAGTCTGCTGGCATAATTCCAGTGCATCGTTCTATCATGGCTGGCAACCTAGGTTTAGTGCTGTCCTGGGTAGCTGGAGGGGTGGAAGGCAGTAAAACCTCAGCTCAAACATTACAAGGAGAAGAGCTGCAGGAAGATGGCTGCAAGCTGACAAACTGCTTAACTTCAGCTCTCCCAATGTGGAAACAGAAAAGTACAGTTTTGTACCTACCATAAATGTAGATGTTCGAAGATCCACATTGCTGCAGTCCTTACACTTGGGTAGTCCGCTGTCCTCGGTCGGCCCGAATATCAAAGTATAAGGCTGACGTCGGTCAAGGCGCATTTGACTGACATCAGGACGTCAGGGTACAAATGCGCATGACCGACGTCATATCCTCAGTCTTTTCTTGCCCCAGATGTCAGAAGACCCTAAAAATAAAGGTCAAAACCAAAAGACAGCAAACAAACAACCAACCACCCTTGCACTAATTATATGTACAATATATACAATATACACAATATTTACAACCCAACCCACACAACCACCTCTAACTACAGAGGGAAGGAGGAGGTAAATTGGACTGCAGCAATGTGGATCTTGAACATCTACATTTATGGTAGGTACAAAACTGTACTATGTTCTTCATCTCACATTGCTGCAGTCCTTACACTTGGGTAGAATCCCAAAGCAGAGGTAAGGGAGGATGGCCAAACTACAAGGAAGCAGGAGCTGCCAAAATGCCCTGCAAAACAGCAGTGGCAAAACCAGCCCTGGATTTAGAGTAAAGTGGCAGGTGATAATGCCTAGAGAAAGTATGCACTGAACTCCAAGTAGCTGCCTCCAAAATATCCTTGGTTGCCACTCCCCTCAAAAGGCTGTCAAGTGGCAGTAGCCCTAGTGGAATGAGGCCTAATCCCAGCTGGAATCTCCTTGCCATGATGGGAATAACAGAAAGCAATGCAAAACCCAATCCACTTAGAAATAGTTTGTTTTGACACAGGCTTGCCCTGAGAACTCAAAGCAAAAGAAACAAACAACTGCTGAGACTGCCTGAACCCTTTAGTTCTGTCCAAATAATATCGCAACTGCCTGTGTACATCTAAAGTGTGCAAAATCTTTTCCCCTTTATTTTGGGGATTTGCATAAAAAGTAGGCAAATGAATAGTTTGGTTTAAAGCCACACTAGAAACCACCTTAGGCATAAAGGAAGGATTAGTACGCAAAGATACCCTATCCTTATGGAAAATCAAGAAAGGCTCAACCGCCATAAGGGCCTGTAATTCAGAAACCCTTCTTGCAGAGGTAATGGCCAACAAAAGGCAGTCTTCCATGATAAATATTTCAACTCAGAAGTAGCTGCAGGCTCAAAAGGTTGTAGAGTGAGTTTCTCCAACACAAAATTGAGATCCCAAGCAGGAGTAGGAGCTCTTCGTGGGGGTCTTATATTCTTTGCCCCTCTAAGAAATTGCTTGAACAAAGGATGAGAAAACAATGGAGGGTCACATTCATAGTGAGCTGAAATTGCTGCAGCATGAACCTTAATAGAAGAGAAGGACAAACCTTTGTCCAGTAACTCAGTAAGATATTGAAGAGCCACACTTAAATTAGGCTCAGAAACATCAAAATCCTTTGCTGCACTCCAAAATAAAAATCTCTTCCATTTATCTGCGTACACTTTCCTTGTACTAGGCCTTCTAGCTTCCAAAATCACATTCAAAACTTGTTGTGGAAGTTGAGACCCTCTATGGTTCAAAACAGAATATGCCAGGCCGTTAGGTGAAGAGAGTGAAGTTTGACATTGAGCAAATGGCTGTCCTCCTGCGACAACAGGTGTGGAATCGAAGGCAAAGGTCATGGAGGCTTCCGTACCAGACTTCTCAGTAATGGGTACCAGTGCTGTCGAGGCCAATCTGGAGCTATTAAAATCATCCTTGGCTTGTCCTGTCTGACCTTTAGAAGTACCTTTGGGAGGAGAGGCAGAGGTGGAAAGGCATAAACATGAAGATTGCTCCAATTGAAAGAAAGAGCATCCAATTTCCAAGCTGTGGGATGAAACCTTTTTGTGCAAAACTTTGGCAGCTGACGGCTTAGTGGAGAAGCGAACAGATCTATGTCTGGAGTTCCCCATGACACTGTCAATTTCTGAAATACATGAGGATCCAATTTCCACTCGTGGGGATCCATAATTCGTCTGCTCAACACATCTGCTAAGGAGTTCTGTGCTCCTGGCAGAAACCTTGCCTGAAGATTGAGCTGTAAACTGAGAGCAGTCTCCCACAAAATCATTGCTTAACTGCATAGAGGATAAGAATGCGTTCCCCCTTGCTTGTTGATGTACCACATGACAGTTGTGTTGTCTGTTAGAATCAACACCTGCCCTGGAAGAAGTAAATCCTTGAAAGCTATCAATGCAAACTGGACTGCTAACATCTCCTTCAGGTTGATATGTAGATGTTGTAGTCTGGCAGGCCACTTGTCTTGTATCCACTTTCCATTTAGATGAGCTCCCCAAGCTTTGTCTGAGGCATCTGTCGTTAAAATCTGACTCGCCTCTGGCCGGGTCACAGAGAGTCCCTTGTTTAGGTGACATTCCTGAGCCCACCACAAAAATTCCTTTTGAATGCAAGGTATTATTTGAATGACAGTGTCCAGATCCTGGCAGTGCTGTGTCCATACATTTTGAGATACCATTGCAGCTTCCTCATATGCAGTTTGGCATTGGGAAGCACCAGAATACAAGATGCCATGAACCCTAAGGCTTGAAGGACTGTCCTTGCAGTCAGCCCGGACTGATGAGATAGTTGATGGAAGTAAAGGGAAAGACTCTTTTGTTTGTCCGGGGTTAAAAAGGCCATCTGGGATGCTGTATTCAGTCTTACACCCAGAAAGCACATGTCCTGAGAGGGTACTAGACTGGACTTTATTTCGTTCACAGAATACCCCAGGCATCTTAGCACTGCTATCACATATTCCAAATGATGAAGAAGCTCTTCCCTTCCTTGAGCCAGAATCAGGCAGTCGTCCAAATAAGGATAGATCTGTATTCCTTTTAGCCTGAAGAAAGCTATCACTGGAGCCAGAACTTTCGTGAACACTCTGGGCGCAGTAGATAAGCCAAAGTCAATGCAGAGAACTGATAGTGAGAAGTCCCAGCTCGAAAACGCAGATACTTCCTGCAACTTAGTCTGATAGGAACATGAAGGTAAGCCTCCTTGAGATCCAAAGTTACCATCCAATGATCTTTGCCCAGCAGAGGTAAAAGCTGTTGTAACGTCAACATTTTGAACTTGGGAATGTCCAGATAAGTGTTGAGGATAGATAAATCCAAAATTGGTCTCCACGTGTTCCCCTTCTTTGGTACTAGGAACAGGCGAGAATAAAATCCTAGGCCCACTTCTGGCATAGGGACCGGCTGTATGGCCCCTAGTTGAAGTAACAGAGAAATTTGCTTGTGAGCCTCTATTCTTTATTGAGGAGGAACGTCTGGCATGCCTCTGAAAGGAGGCAAGGTATGGAAATAAAACCTGTAACCTTGGTGTATGATATCCAATACCCATCTGTCTTGGGTAATTAAACTCCAATTTTCTTTGAAAAGTGCCAACCTTCCTCCCAAAGGTGCGGCCAGACGAGAAGGCTCTGGCAGCTGAAAAGGTAGGTCATTGGGTCTGTTTACGAAAGGACTGACCCCTGCCCTCACCTGAAGACTGTGCAGGAGAACTGCCTGTTCTAGGCCTGAAAGAGCCCTGAGCTCTGCCCCTACCACGTCTAGATCTACCCCTAGACTGGGAATCATAAGAAGGATACGTCCACCCTTTAGCAGGCCAATTCCTACTAAACTTTGGAGGCTGAACCTGCAAAAAATCTTTAACAGTCTGCATAGACTTAGCCTTGTCTTCCATTTTCTTTAAAACTGCCTCAACAGGAGAACCAAACAACACATCAGATTGTAAAGGAGCATCTAAAATCCTTGTTTTAACATGGTCAGATAAATTTTGATCCCTCAGCCAGGCGTGCCTGCGAAGAACTGACCCAGTGGCAGCCACCCTAGACGAGGCCTGTACAGCATCAAAACCACATTGCAAAGAATGCTTACCCACCTGTTCAGAAACATGTACTAAATCTTGTAACTCTTTACAATCAATACCTTCCGCCAGAGCATCAACCTTAGACTTCAACTGTGAAAGGAGATAGTTTTGGTATTTTAACATGTGAAACTGGCAATTCAAAGCCCTCATAGCTAGAGTGGAAGAAGTATAAACTTTCTTTCCCCATCTATCCAAGGCCCTGGCTTCTTTATCTGCAGGAACCGGATTCTTGACAACAGAAGCCTTAACACCTTTAGGCCCCTGGCTAACAGTTTCTGGGTCTGCCCTCGGACTCTTAAAAGATACTTATGAACTTCAGGCACCCTGTAATACCTATCCGGTTTAACAGGAGCAGGAGGCAAAGAATCAGGATTAAGAGAAGCCTCTGTAAAAACATCTTCCACTACATCCAAAACAGGAGGTATAGCCAAAGGCCTATGTTGGGGTAAAAACAAAATTCCCTAAGCCTTCTCCTGGAATCAGAGAAGTCCTGACCTTCCCACTTAAAATGCTCCCTCATGGAATGAAGAGTTTCTGAAAAGAAAAATCCTCAGGAGGAGAAGCAGAAGGAGTAGAATCATCCACATCAGAATCAGAATAAGGAGAGTACTCCTGCAAGTCTTCAGCCGAAGACTCTGAAACATCCGAAGCCTGCTCAAAACTCCCTAGCTCAGGCTCCACCCTAGGTCTCTTATCAGGAGGGGGCAAAGAACCCTAATCAGAGTAATCAAATCTTCTGCCATTTTAAGCATATGCTTCTTGGGCACAGTTCCAGAAGAACTAGGGGTGACACCAACTGAAGCTAAACCTGGCCTGCCTCTAGGAGAAGCCTTGGAAACAGAAGGAGAGGGCCTAACCACCCTAGGCAGGGAGGGGAGTATAGTAACCTGAGAAGCCCCATCACCCTGGCCTGCCTCCTGAGAGGCCACATCCTGCAATAACAAGGTCTCTCCCTGGGATCCCAAAGAAACCTCCGGTGGAACCACCGGCTCCACCGACACCTCTAAGAACCGGCGTCCGCACGGACGGTTCTTCTAGCCTAGGCTTCACTGCTTTGTCCTTGCGCTTCGAAGAAGCGGGCGTCGGAGCATCCAACGGCATTTTGTAATTGCACCGCTTCCCAAAGACTAACCTGGCACAATCTAATCTTCTCTTTATAGTGCGCTTATTAAATCTAGCACAAGAGCGACACCCAACAACGCCGTGCACAGGCCCTAAACAAGGAATACACAAAGTATGATAGTCTCTATGCGGTATCTGTTTCCCACAAGAAATACAATTATTCACTTTTTCTGACATCCGGTAAACCACTGAGGCAAGAAAAAACTAAAATATTCCCCAACGGGGTACTTAGCCAACTTTGACTCGGTCTGAAACTCCGAAAACGAAAAATTTCAGAACGCCAACCGGCACTTGCAATACTGCTTCTGCATCGGACCATGTGGCAAAAAAGACTGAGGATATGACGTCGGTCATGCGCATTTGTACCCTGACGTCCTGATGTCAGTCAAATGCGCCTTGACCGACGTCAGCCTTATACTTTGATATTCGGGCCGACCGAGGACAGCGGACTACCCAAGTGTAAGGACTGCAGCAATGTGAGATGAAGAACATCTGAGAAAAAGGAGTGCCACTAAAACTGTTTTTGAGTAAAATTCAGTTACTTGCTGACAAGTACACTTTCAGAATGCCAGCAAAGAAAATATTTGGAATATCCGAAAGAAAATCATCCAGAAAAGGTTAGTTAAAAACACCTGACTGGAAAGGATTCCACAGCTGTTCAGCAAAAAGAAGTTCAAGCTTCAGCTCTGGTTTAAGAAATAGGCTCCAGTAATTTAGAGGAAAACAATAAATCAAATGTACTCAGAGCGGATTAAAATAAATGAAACAATAAAGGAAAATATTAACTCAAATAAAAGTATAGAAAACAAGCTGTCCAGATAAATTGTTAAAACTGCAAACAATCAGAAGTCAAAATGAAGAAAAAGATGGCCAAGTATGAGGCTTCTAAAGAACTGTTTCAAAAATAGTAAACTTAGAAGTCAGAATGCACAGAAAAAAACTGAGATGTTCTGCTATTTCAGAGAAACTAAAAGGGACAGACTGTTTTAATTTTATGAAATACACATAAGCAATTGGACTGTTGTTGGATTTGTTAACTGAAAGGGCATACTGAGTGCATGTTCTAAACATGGACATGAGAAAGCAGCCAAGACCTATACTCATAAAGATGCAATCATATGAGCAGAAAGAGTTGATCCTGACAAAACTGTAGCAGAAGGGCAAAATTTAAAAAACTGGAGGCAGTAGAGTGTTTGTGGAAAATGATTATTCACTGTATACCACGCAGAAGAGAAGCAAATTTATCCCAGTAATCAGGAAATGTTGAGAGGGAGGTGTGAGATTCAAGCTGTTGTATATCAGCTCCCTTCAGAGTATTTTTCCTGGAGAATCAAAGACATTTTTTGATGAACAACAAGCTACGGAGGAAATAAAAAATTTTATCCGTCAAGTGAGCCAACAAGCAGAAGAGGACTCTGTGCCTCATTCTTCTGGTAGTAAAGTTCATACAGATACCTTGCCAGTGAAACCTTTTCCAATGTTCTCAAGGAAAATGCTTGATAGGCAGATAGAACAAAGCACTGGTAAAGTATGGAAGAATCATGAGTACCTTGCACCTGAACCAGAGTCTAGTGTTAGGACATGGAAACAATCAGGAAGAAGACCAGCAACACTTAAATTAGTGAATAAATGGGAGACTATAATTCACTCACACTGGTGAAATATATGGCTTTGCAAATAAAAGTGGCTGAGAAAAGACTGGACTTTTGTTGACTTTGTTAAACTTGTAGGTGGACTGTGAAATACATACTCCACATTATGTCTTTAATGATTAGAAGGATACTACTGGGAAAAGAGGCAACTGTGAGTACAACAATTTTGTTTTTATTAGTATCTATACAAATAGCATATATTTTAAAGCAGTTTTGTACAACATGCAGTCAGCTGTATTTTAAATGAGGGGGTAGTCTGTTAAATAACTGCTGTGTGTGTTAAAGACATTAAACAAGTACCTTTTCAGTTGTAAGAACTATAGCGTTTATGATATAAAAAACAAAAGAAAGGCTGAACAGAAACAAGTTTAAATTAATATAATGTTGTGTTTAAATTAATATAATGTTGTGATCAAGGCTCCTGGGGTGGGGTGGTTTGAAAAAGTGTATTGATTATTGTACTACATGTAGAACTAAGATGATCATTTCCTTTGTTTTTATAAGGGCTGATGTCTACCTTAAATGCCTTTGACTTATGCTATGAACACATTTTTCTTTGTAAGCAAATGGCTTGAAAAATAAAACAAAATTATAAAAGCCATGAAAGATGCAAATCTTCTTGAATCTGCAAAAATATTAGCTTGTTTTTTTTCCACTAGCAAATGTTTTTAGCAACAAACAAGAAGTCTGCAGCTGAAAGCAGTCAGCCAGAGGAATTCTGTACATTCTGCTCTAAGTGAAATTTACTAAGATTCCTTCAAGCATCATGTTTACATGGAGAAAAGCTGTCTGCAGGGGCAAGCAATTAATCATCAAAATTCTGACCATTCTTTGCTGAGGAGAATGCAAAATTAAAAGATACAATGACAAGCAAGTTAATGAAGAACAAAAATTTGAAATTATGGGAAGTGATTATGAGATAGTAGCCTCCATAGCAGTCTTAATATGTTAATGCATTTAACAGAACAACACATAATTTAGTTTTATTTAATAATAGCCAGTGCACTTTTTTATGGCTAAAAAGTTAAATTTTCTAAAAGCATGCAAGCTGTTTTTTTACACCTGGGAGGAGAATGAACAGGGATAAGAAAAGAACATATGGCAATTACTACAAGTGGGAAGACAGGCTGTAACATTCACTTTCGCATTGGTAACCTTAATTTTAGATTAGGTTACACCTGTTGGTGCAGATGTCAGTTTCGGGCAATTGTCCTTATTTGGAGGGTTAGACTTCATTTGTTAAAAATACACATATTTTTTTTTGTTTGTTCCAAGTTTGTAGGGAGCGAGGTGTTTTGAAAATGCATTTAGCATCTAGCAGGAGACATACACCCCAACCCTGGTCTTCAGACTACTACTATCCTTTCTTCCCCTACCGCACCCAATACCTCCAACCACAAATTCCTTAAGATAGTTACAATCAATACCCAGAGTTTAAAAAATAAAATAACTCTCTTCCATGCCTGGATTAACCATACTCTTCCAGACATAGTATCACTCTCTGAGACATGGCTAAAGCCCCACATCACTGACTCTGAGATCCTTACCCCTGGCTTTCAAGCACTCAGATGTGATCGCCAAATCAAAAAAGGAGGAGGAGTAGCATTAATTTATAACAGCCTGCTTAACCTCACTCCTTACCAAAACCCCATTCCTCAATTTTGCAATGCTGAAATAGTCATAGGGATACTCAAATTGAATAACTATAAAAGTATTTGTATTATGAGCATCTACATTCCCCCTGGAAATAATATCCCTACTCTTGAAAACATTCTACTATGGTCCTCAACTAATATTAAACTAGAGACATACATATTAAGAGATGTGAATATAGATTGGAACAAAATTAATAACAATAATCCCTCTATCTATTAATCTACTCAACTTCACTTAACTAATAAACGGCATTACCAGACCTAATAAAATCAACCCCCCAAGGTCCACCTTGGACTGGATCTTAGCCTCCCACCCAAATAAGATATCTCACTCTGCTATCCTACAGACACCATGAGTGACCATCTCCCAGCTTCCATTCTCTGAGCTACCCACTCCTCCCCTCATCAACGCCAATTTACCTATAATTGTAATCTCAAAAACCTCAACCCTTCTATATTCTCAGAAACACTTAAACCAACTGGAACAATCTAAAATCTCTTCACCTAGATGAAGCCGTACATTCCTTTAATACAACCTTCCTAGACATTCTAAATGCCCAAGCACCTCCTAGAACTAAGCGTATAAAACCTTACTCTGCCCCATGGCTAACTAAAGATACTAAATCACTTATGCAACAAACAGACAAGGCTTGGAAACTTTACAATCAGAAAAAAATCCCTGACACCCTCCTCAAATACAAGCAACTCCGTAACCTAACCAAAAAGCTTATTACAAAAGACAAAAAATCCTACTACATTAAACTACAGTCTACCCATTCAAAAAACCCAAAACAATTCTGGAACTCCATAAACTCTCTTCTGCACCCAGGTACAAAAAAAAAATCCCTGTCCTGATAATAATTTAACAAACATAGAAATTGCCACCCAATTCAACTCCTTCTTTACCAACTCCATAGCTGAACTCACTAAGACCTTCCCCAATAATATCTCCTCCCCTCCACTCAACCCTATATTCCCTTCCCCCACTCATCTCCCTCTCCCACCCTTCCCCCTATTTTCCATCTAAAACCCATCTCTATCTCTCACATCAAAAAGTTTCTCACTAAACCCAAGCCTTGCTCCAATGCCCCTGACAATATCCCCTCACACTTTCTAAAGCTTGCTGCAGATGCCATTGCCATCCCCATTAGCATTCTCATTAACCGATCCATTCATGAATCTTACGTCCCCAAATTGTGGCGTGCTGCCTATATCCTACCTCTTCACAAAGCAGGCAAAAATAATAACATCTCTAATTTCCATCCAATAGCCATTCTCTCCCCAATATCAAAAATTCTAGAAAAATGCATCCACCACCAACTTATGCCATTCCTCATCAGTAACCACCTCCTTACCCCTACTCAACATGGCTTCCGCCCCAGCCATAGTACAATAACCGCTCTCCTCTCATTTTTAGACATAGAAAACCATGCTCGGGACTCAGGAGAAATTGTATCCACTGCCCTTCTAGATCTTTCCAAGGCTTTCGACACTGTCTCTCACTCCCACCTTCTAACTCACCTGTCTAACCTCAGTCTCGATCAGCATTCACTTACCTGCTTCAAGAGCTATCTTTCTGACAGATCCCAGGCTGTGAAATGGAAAACTAGTACCTCAATCTTCCTTCCTACCCCAACCGGGGTTCCCCAGGGTTCAATACTCGGTCCAATGCTCTTCAATATATTCATCAATGATTTCCATGCAGCCATTCCCAACACTAAAATAGTACAGTATGCAGATGACTCTACTTTAATCTGCTCTGCTCCTAATCTTCCTGCTCTCCAAGCAATTACTCAATCTGCCTTTACAGCCACTGAGAACTGTATGTTTCAAAACCACCTCTCCCTTAATGTTAATAAATCCAGAAGTTGTACCCTTCGCTAAACTTCTCGGTGTTACTATCGACGAACACCAAAAATTTGATACTTATGTCCAATTAAATATAAAAAAAAAAACATCAAAAACTTGGGCTACTATACGGAAACTCTCACTTCCTTTCTCCCTCTACCAGGCAAACTCTTGCCACTACCTACTTACTACCATCACTATTATATGGTGCCCCTCTTCTAACCAACCTTGCATCCTCCATCTCCTCAAAACTAGAAATCTGCTACAACAAAATCTCCAAATTCGCTACTAAATCTAAACACTACTCCCACCACTGCTCTTCCCTGCACATGCTAAAATGGCTAGAGCTTCCTAACTACCGCAACTACCTCCAACTCACTACAGCCCACAAATTAATCTTTAAACCTACTGCATGCCCTGCTCTAGCATATATCCTTCCTTCTTAAACTCCCCACAGACCCCTAAGATCTGCACAACAAAATCAACTTGCTATTCACAAACCAAAACATCCTGCTGGCCAGTGTCTGCTATCCTATTCCCTAGCAAAAAAATGGAACTCTCTTCCCCCCTCACTAAGAATCTCCAATAACCTTGAACTCTTTAAAACCCAGCTCCATTCTCATCTCTCCCAAAATTGGAAATGCAATTGCTCTCTACCTCCCTAATCCTATTAAACTAATTTCTACTTGTTCTTCATTAAATACTTCTTCACCTTGCTATTCTGCCCAACAGCTTCCCCTTGACATTTCTTTCATAGTGTAAATAATATACATATCCTTCTTTCTGTTCTTCTCTCCCCCATATACTTCTTCCATCTAAACCTATATTACATTTGACTAACTAATGACTCTAACATTCTACAAATTGTGTTCAACACTCTTCTACTAACTTTACCCTCCACCCCCCTTGTATTACCCCCTATTGCTTTTTTCTCACATATGTTCTTCTTTCTAATAAACAATTGCCTCTTGCTTCACTACTCAACTGCCTCTCTCTCCTTCGTCCACTTTAGGTATTTATTCTTACTACTCTGCATACTTTACACTACCCATCTTCGTTACCAAGCATGTTCTGTACGTACTATCCTTAAGTCTCCTATACTCCACTTACTGCACTACATCTTTTTGCTACATCTCACTGTATCATCTTACAATTTTGTTTAAAATATTATATATTACTAGGATTATTCATAACTGCATTTTACTGTACTTTTCATCATATTTTTATTGTATTTTTATTGTATCCGTGTAATTTTGGAGCTTTTCTCCCCGGGCCTCCACTGAAAACGGGCTCCTTGAGCCCAGTGGACCACCCCGGTTATCAAACTGGAAATAAATAAATAAATACATTTTTTTTTGAGGGTTTTCATTAAAACAAGAAGTCTTGAGAAATGTGACATAGGTTCAAATGGAGACAAGAATGAACAACTGTATAAAAGATCAGCCTGCCAAACAGTACTGTGTGCATGTAAAACAGAAGATGAAAATCCACAGTCAAAAAACTGTCATATATAATAAATGGTAACAATAGCTTTTTATTATAATGGCTATTTTATTCATATTATCTGAGAATGTAAATGGCCTTACAGATACAGGCATAAAGGAAAGAGTGCTGAATTATATTATGAAGTGAAGAGTATAAATAGCAATACTGCCGGAGACACATATGGAAAGAAATTAACTTGTTAATTTGACAAAAAAGGATTTCAGAATGGATATTTATCAGAATATCAGGGACAAAGAAATGGGGAGTAATGGTACTGATTGCTAGAATGGCTCCAATAGTGGTAGAAGTGGGGAAAAAAGACAATAATGGTAGATTTGTGGCCAGTAAGGGGCTACTGACAAGGGAGGAGGATTATGCTCTCATGTATTTACATTCCACCAAAAACTATTATGGAGCATAAAAATGTGGGTTGAAATAATCAGCTTTCAGCACGGATTATTATTTATATCTGGGGAATGGATCTGTATTTGCTACAGTGAGGACGTATCAGGGGGGTCTAAAGGGGAAAATATAACAAAAGAGGGTACATTTCTTAAGAAATGTATGACAATATTTAGTACATAAGATGCAAATTCGGTAGTAGGAACTCTGATAGTACATACATAATATTCTCCAAAATAAAAGAACTAGGCTAGACTGGATAAAAAATGTATTTCACAGGAGCATGTGCATTTCATTGAAAGCTTCCACACATCAAAAAACTATTTTAGTTCATGCAGTGATAAAAGCTAAGATAAAAATGCAGGGTAATGAAATAAAAACATGACAGTGGCACTTCCCACCTACCTGTTGACAAAAGAGGAATTTAAGGAATGGTAGTGGAAAATATCAGGGAGTTATTAGGGAAGACAGAAATTTCTTCAGAAGAAATAGCTAGTTAGCTAAATACAATGAAAATTGACTTTAAAAACAGGATAGAAATAAAACAGAAAGCAATAATGTAAAGAAGTAATATGAATTATTTAAAGGGGCTGACAAAGTTTAAGCAGAATAAGGGAAATCTCACAGAGCAAGAAGACAAAACTGCAGAATGCTAAACAGAAAATGATGGAATACTTGGATTACACGCATGAGTTTAGAAAGACTGCTGTTAAACTATTTTTTGATAACTCTAGAGCACAAAAACTTTTACTGCAGCAACTTAGACAACAGAAAGTTGAAAGGGTCAATGCCAAACTTAGGCAGCCCATGACAAAAAAATAAATAAAAAATAAGTAGAGATCCTCTAAAGGTATTAGTCAGATTTAGGAAATTTTATGAAAATTTGTTTAAACTAGAGGAATGTAGAAACCAAGAAATAGCACAGATTGAAATATTTATGGAAGGCTTAATTATCCCAAGATTAGAGGAAGATGAGGCTCAAAAACTAATGGCTAAGATGAGAGGACATGAGATAAAAATGATTATGCATAATCAATCTGCAGGGAAGTCTCCAGAAAAAGACGGTATTCCTGAGGAAGTTTGTAAGTCAGAAGGGAAGCAAGTGATAAATATCTGGAAATTTTTATTTAACAATATTTTAAAAGGAGGGCAAGTGCTCCAGCATCTTGAAAGAAAGTTGTGGTGGCTGTATTGCCTAAAAGACGGTGAAAACCATTCAGACCCAGTCTCATATAGACCCATTTCAATTTTTTTTTTTTTTTTTTTTTTAACATTTCAAAAACTTGGATTTTAATGTACATTCTTGACAAGGAGCATGGCAATGTTAGAGAAGTTTAGTTCAGCTAAGAAACACTCAGCAACAAGATGGTTTGGAAATAGTTATGCATATCTGAATTAAGAAGAACATTTGGAAGAACAATGCAATACAATGGAAACAATGATAGCCTATTTCTCTGTGCTGACAGTGAAACTGGATTAAGGAAACTGTGCTCCAAGACAGACACTGGACTTGACCATTAACTAATAAACTATGGATAACAGAAACAGTTCCAGAGAAACAACTGTCCTTTGACCATTAACTAATAAATTATGGATAACAAACATTTCCAGAGCGATAACTGTCCCATTTCCTGTTTCAAGAGGGATGAAAATTAAAGTTGTTCTGCATCATTAAGTTAATAGCA